>NW_020837951.1:50146812-50151847 GCF_003676395.1 Aethalodelphis obliquidens
TCCCTTTTTCTTTTTGTGAGTGTGTATGTGTATGCTTCTGTGTGTGATTTTGTCTCTATAGCTTTGCTTTTACCATTTGTCCTAGGGTTCTGTCTGGCTTTTTTTGTTTGTTTTAGTATAGTTTTTATCATCTGTTACCATTGGTGGATTTGCTTTTTGGTTTGGTTGCTCTCTTCTTTCCTTTTTTTCTTTATTACTTAAATAATTTTTTTTCATATTTATTTTTTATTTTAATAATATTATTTTATTTCATTTCTTCTTCTTCTTCTTCCCCTTCCTTCCTTCCTTCCTTTTTTTCTTTCTTTCTTTCTCTCTTTCTTTCTTTCTTTCTTTTTCTCCCTTTTATTCTGAGCCATGTGGATGACAGACTCTTGGTGCTCCAGCCAGGCATCAGGGCTGTGCCTCTGAGGTAGGAGAGCCAAGTTGAGGACATTGGTCCACCAGAGACCTCCAAGCTCCACGTAATTTCGAATGGCGAAAATCTCCCAGAGATCTCCATCTCAATGCCAAGACCCAGCTCCAATCAATGACCAGCAAGCTACAGTGCTGGACACCCTATGCCAAACAACTAGCAAGACAGGAACACAACCCCACCCATTAGCAGACAGGCTGCCTAAAATCATATGGCCACAGACATCCCAAAACACACCACCAGACGTGGACCTGCACACTAGAAAGACAAGATGCAGCCTCATCTACCACACACAAGCACTAGTCCCCTCCACCAGGAAGCCTACACAACCCACTGAACCAACATTAGCCACTAGGGGCAGACACCAGAAACAACGGGAACTACGAACATGCAGCTTGCGAAAAGGAGACCCCAGACACGGTAAGTTAAGCAAAATGAGAAGACAGAAACACACAGCAGAGGAAGGAGCAAGGTAAAAACCCACCAGACCTAAAAAATGAAGAGGAAATAGGCAGTCTACCTGAAAAAGAATTCTGAATAATGATAGTAAACATGATCCAAAGTCTTGGAAATAGAATGGAGAAAATACAAGAAGAGTTTAACAAAGACCCAGAAGAACGAAAGAGCAAACAAACAGTGATGAAAAACACACTAAATGAAATTTAAAATTCTCTAGAAGGGATCAACAGCAGAAAAGCTGAGGCAGAAGAACAGATAAGTGACCTGGAAGATAAAATAGTGGAAATAACTACTACAGAACAGAATAAAGAAAAAAGAATGAAAAGAATTGAGGACAGTCTCAGAGACATCTGGGACAACATTAAATGCACCAACATTTGAGTTATAGGGGTCCCAGAAGAAGAAGAGAAAAGGAAAGGGACTGAGAAAATATATGAAGAGATTATAGTTGAAAACTTCCCTAATATGGGAAAGGAAATACTTAAACAAGTCCAGGAAGCACAGAGAGTCCCATACAGGATAAATCCAAGGAGAAACACACCAACACACATATTAATCAAACTATCAAACATTAAATACACAGAACAAATATTAAAAGCAGCAAGGGAAAAACAACAAATAACACACAAGGGAATCCCCATAAGGATAACAGCTGATCTTTCAGCAGAAACTCTGCAAGCCAGAAGGGACTGGCAGGACATATTTAAAGCGATGAAGGGGAAAAACCTACAACCAAGATTACTCGACCTAGCAAAGATCTCATTCAGATTTGGCAGAGAAATTAAAACCTTTACAGACAAGCAAAAGCTAAGAAAATTCAGCACCACCAAACCAGCTTTACAACAAATGCTAAAGGAACTTCTCTAGGCAGGAAACACAAGAGAAGGAAAAGACCTACAATAACAAACCCAAAACAATTAAGAAAATGGGAATAGGAACATACATATCGATAATTACCTTAAATGTAAATGGATTAAGTGCTCCAACCAAAAGACACAGACTGGCTGAATGGATACAAAAACAAGACCCGTATATATGCTGTCTACAAGAGAGCCACTTCAGACCTAGGGACACATACGGACTGAAAGTGAGGGGATGGAAAAAGATATTCCATGCAAACGGAAATCAAAAGATAGCTGGAGTAACAATTCTCATATCAGACAATATAGACTTAAAAAAAAAGAATATTACAAGAGACAAAGAAGGCCACTACATAATCATCAGGGAATCAGTCCAAGAAGAAGATATAACAATTGTAAATATTTATGAACCCAACATAGGAGCACCTCAATACATAAGGCAAATACTAACAGCCATAAAATCGACAGTAACATAATCATAGCCGGGGGCTTAAACACCCCACTGTCACCAATGGACAAATCATCCAAAGTGAAAATAAATAAGGAAACACAAGCTTTACATGATACATTAAACAGGATGGACTGAATTGATATTTATAGGACATTCCATCCAAAAACAACAGAATTAACTTTCTTCTCAAGTGCTCATGGAACATTCTCCAGGATAGATCATATCTTGGGTCACAAATCAAGCCTTGGTAAATTTAAGAACACTGAAATCGTATCAAGTATCTTTTCCAACCACAATGCTATGAGACTAGATATCAATTACAGGAAAAAAACTGTAAAAAAAAATACAAATACATGGATGCTAAACAATACACTACTTAATAACCGAGAGATCACTGAGGAAATCAAACAGGAAATCAAAAAATACCTAGAAACAAATGACAATGGAGACACGACGACCCAAAAGCTATGGGATGCAGCAAAAGCAGTTCTAAGAGGGAAGTTTATAGCAATACAATCCTACCTTAAGAAACAAGAAACATCTCAAATAAACCTGACCTTACACCTAAAGCAATTAGAGAAAGAAGAACAAAAAAAATCCCAAAGTTAGCAGAAGGAAAGAAATCATAATGATCAGATCAGAAATAAATGAAAAAGAAAGGAAGGAAACAATAGCAAAGATCAATAAAACTAAAAGCCAGTTCTTTAAGAAGATAAACAAAATTGATAAACCATTAGCCAGACTCAGCAAGAAAAAGAGAGAGAAGACTCAAATCAATAGAATTAGAAATGAAAAAGGAGAAGTAACAACTGACACTGCAGAAATACAAAGGATTATGAGACTACTACAAGCAACTCTATGCCAATAAAATGGACAACCTGGAAGAAATGGACAAATTCTTAGAAATGCACAACCTTCCGAGACTGAACCAGGAAGAAACAGAAAAAATGAACAGACCAATCACAAGCACTGAAATTGAAACTGTGATTAAAAATCTTCCAACAAACAAAAGCCCAGGACCAGATGGCTTCATGGGCGAATTCTATCAAACATTTAGAGAAGAGCTAACACCTATCCTTCTCAAACTCTTCCAAAATATAGCAGAGGGAGGAACACTCCCAAACTCATACTATGAGGCCACCATCACCCTGATACCCAAACCAGACAAAGATGTCACAAAGAAAGAAAACTACAGGCCAATATCACTGATGAACATAGATGCAAAAATCCTCAACAAAATACTGGCAGACAGAATCCAACAGCACATTAAAAGGATCATACACCATGATCAAGTGGTGTATTCCAGGAATGCAAGGCTTCTTCAATACATGCAAATCAATCAATGTGATACACCATATTAACAAATTGAAGAAGAAAAACCATATGATCATCTCAATAGATGCAGGGAAAACTTTCGACAAAATTCGACACCCATTTATGATAAAACCCTCCAGAAAGTAGGCATAGAGGGAAGTTACCTCAACATAATAAAGCCCATATATGACAAACCCAAGCCAACATCGTCCTCAATGGTGAAAAACTGAAACCATTTCCACTAAGATCAGGAACAAAACAAGGTTGCCCACTGTCATCACTAGTATTCAACATAGTTTTGGAAGTTTTAGCCACAGCAATCAGAGAAGAAAAAGAAATAAAAGGAATCTAAACTGGAAAAGAAGAAGTAAAGCTGTCACTGTTTGCAGATGACATGATACTATACATAGAGAATCCTAAAGATGCTACCAGAAAACTACTAGAGCCAATCAATGAATTTGGTAAAGTAGCAGGATACATAATTAATGCACAGAAATCTCTTGTATTCCTATACACTCATGATGAAAAATCTGAAAGTGAAATTAAGAAAACACTCCCATTTACCATTGCAACAAAAAGAATAAAATATCTGGGAATAAACCTACCTAAGAAGACAAAAGACCTGTATTCAGAAAATTATAAGACATTGATGAAAGAAATTAAAGACGATACAAATAGATGGAGAGATATACCATGTTCTTGGATCAGAAAAATCAACATTGTGAAAATCACTATACTACCCAAAGCAATCTACAGATTCAATGCAATGCCTATCAAACTACCACTGGCATTTTTCACAGAACTAGAACAAAAAATTTCACAATTTGTATGGAAACACAAAAGACCCCGAACAGCCAAAGCAATCTTGAGAATGAAAAACGGAGCTGGAGGAATCAGGCTCCCAGACTTCAGACTCTACTACAAAGCTACAATAATCAAGACAGTATGGTACTGTCACAAAAACAGAAATATAGATCAATGGAACAGGACAGAAATCCCAGAGATAAACCCACGCACATATGGTCACCTTATCTTTGATAAAGGAGGCAAGAATATACAGTGGAGAAAAGACAGCCTCTTCAATAAGTGGTGCTGGGAAAACTGGACAGCTACATGTAAAAGAATGAAATTAGAACACTCCCTAATACCACACACAAAAATAAACTCAAAATGGATTCAAGACCTAAATGAAAGGTCAGACACTATAAAACTCTTAGAGGAAAACATAGGCAGAACACTCTATGACATAAACCACAGCAAGATCCTTTCTGACCCACCTCCTAGGGAAATGGAAATAAAAACAAAAATAAACAAATGGGACCTAATGAAACTTAAAAGCTTTTGCACAGCAAAGGAAACCATAAACAAGACAAAAAGACAACCCTCAGAATGGGAGAAAATATTTGCCAATGAAGCAACTGACAAAGGATTAATCTCCAAAATTTACAAGCAGCTCATGCAGCTCCATATCAAAAAAGCAAACAACCCAATCCAAAAATGGGCAGAAGACCTAAATAGACATTTCTCCAAAGAAGATAT